>NC_041397.2:170953978-170958978 GCF_900747795.2 Erpetoichthys calabaricus
TATGAACATGCTTGAATGCTTCACTCGCTCCCTTCTCAATTGTTTAATTAATTTTTTGCTCTTCGCTGTTTGCGGCTCTTACGTCATTTCCCCCTACTTCGTTCTTTTATCTCACGAATATGTTATTGCAATCCTTAACGGGAGCGTTTCATTAAACTGATTGAAAATAGTTTAGCATTTACCTTTTTAGTAAAAGGCGAGCTTTTAAGCCTGAGAAATCACCCCGTAAATGCACACGTTTAATTGCACATGTGTTAATATGTATGGTTACACAGTATTAAAAGACAGTGAACAACGTCAGTTACCTTTGTTCCCGCGTTTGATAAAAGGCGAGCTTTTAAGCCTGAGAAATCACCCCGTAAATGCACACGTTTAATTGCACATGTGTTAATATGTATGCTTACACAGTATTAAAAGACAGTCAAAAATTAACGTCATTTACCTTCGTTCCCGCGTTTGACTCGTGCTGTAAATCTCTTCCTTGTTTTTAGTTCACGTCATTACGTAGGAGGCGTGATGACGCGATACGTGACTCCGCCTCCTCCATTACAGTGTATGGACAAAAAATATGTTCCAGTTATGACCATTACGCGTATAATTTCGAAATGAAACCTGCCTAACTTTTGTAAGTAAGCTGTAAGGAATGAGCCTGCCAAATTTCAGCCTTCCACCTACACGGGAAGTTGGAGAATTAGTGATGAGTGAGTCAGTCAGTCAGTCAGTCAGTCAGTCAGTCAGTCAGTCAGTGAGGGCTTTGCCTTTTATTATTATAGATATATATACACATATATATAATATATATATATACACATATATATATATGTAACGAGCTGTATATACCCGGCGTTGCCCGGGGCAGAAGTAACCTAATCGGTCAAACACTTACATATATAAAAAAACCGAACCTAATCGGACAAACAGCTTCATATATACAGAAGCGAACCTAATCGGACAAACAGCTAATCTATATACATAAGCAAACCTAATTGGTCAAACAGTTACATAAATACAAAAGCAAACCTAATCGATCAAACAGCTTCATATATACAGAAGCGAACCTAATTGGTCAAACAGTTATGCATGTGCAGAATGATTTTACAAACATTATGCGTGTTAACAATCATTAAAAAGAAAAGATTGAGGAACTGTTCTTCTATATGTGATGAAGCCACTAATAAGAGAGATTTTTTTCAGGACCCAGCTGTTTCATAATTAAACTACTGCCATCCCAAAGTAATGTCTAATAGTGGTTTTTGGGGTAGCTGTGGAATAAAAAGGGTGTTTTTTAGTCAGTAAGAATCTGACACTACCCTTCAGTACGGGCTGAAGGGTGCCTATGTAAGGTTTTACATCCTTCCCGTAGGGAAAAAAAAACATAGTAAACTTTTTTTTCATCATTACAGATAATCTCAGTCAAATCGAAGTACGCATTCTCAATTTATTTTTATGTAATTTTTACTTTTTCACAAAGCCATCCCATGCCAATTTGTATGAATAAACTTTTGCTAGAGAGTTAGCAAAAGTTTATTCATGCACATATTTTAATACGGATAATCTATCTCTAATCAAGGTTCTCATTTTCATTGTAATTTAAAATAATAATAGATACTCATTTTTTTCTTCTGTTTTAGAAAAACGAATGTATGCCACCTACGTCTTCGTCAAGTCAGCTTCATCCAGCTTCATCACATATAGAAGAAGAGTTCCTCAATCTTTTCTTTTTAATGATTGTTAACACGCATAATCTTTGTAAAATTATTCTGCACATGCATAACTGTTTGACCAATTAGGTTCGCTTCTGTATATATGAAGCTGTTTCATCGATTAGGTTTGCTTTTGTATTTATGTAACTGTTTGACCAATTAGGTTTGCTTATGTATATAGATTAGCTGTTTGTCCGATTAGGTTCGCTTCTGTATATATGAAGCTGTTTATCCGATTAGGTTCGCTTTTTTTATATATGTAACTGTTTGACCGATTAGGTTTACTTTGGTATATATGTAAGTGTTTGACCGATTAGGTTACTTCTGCCCCGGGCAACGCCGGGTATATATAGCTCGTATATATATATATATATATATATATATATATAGCAAAATACCCGCGCTTTGCAGCGGAGAAGTAGTGTGTTAAAGAGGTTATGAAAAAAAAAGGAAACATTTTAAAAATAACGTAACATGATTGTCAATGTAATTGTGTTGTCATTGTTATAACTGTTGCTGTCTTTTATATATATATATATATATATATATATATATATATATATTATATATATAATATACACACACACATAAACATTTATATACATATACATATATATACATATCTACATATACACATGTACATATATATAGACACACATACATAAACACACACATAAGACTTACTGAGTGAAACGGGCTTTCATTGATAATCATGTTACGTTATTTTTAAAATGTTTACTTTTTTTTTCATAACCTCTTTAACACACTACTTCTCCGCTGCGAAGCGCGGGTATTTTGCTAGTATATATATATATATATATATATATATATATATACATATACACACATACATGCAGTTTTAATAACACAGAAATCAATATAAACATTAACATGATTATCATATGAGAATATGAAGTAATATATAAGAAGCACATTTCATATAAATATAAATTATTAAACAGTAAAATCTTCTTGTGTAATTTGCTACCGTGGCAATTTGTGTGTCTGTCCAGGATTTTAAATGACCTGTAGCTCGCAAACCGTTGCACCTATACACTTGAAATGTGGTACACATATAGTACGTCACGTCTACTATCCGCTTTATGGGTGATGATTGTTTTAGTGTTTTTATCTTTATTTTATTTTATTGTACAATCAAGTCCTATCTGCGCACAGCAGGGCAGCCGTGGGCGGATGCGTATGGTGTATTCACTCGATGTTATCGTGCATTGCGCTGTCAGTGGTATTTTGATAAAAGAATTTGAACAACATATAAGAAGCGTATAAATTATTAAACAGTAAAACATTAACATTTAAGAAGTAAAGTTACATTAAGTACTACTGCTGTGCCTTCGGGTATACCTCATTTTTTGTTTGCCCATTACATGCTTAAATGTATACATTTTTTGGTGCACCTACCCGAGAACACGCGACATATAACCGAGCGTGGGAGAAGCATGGATTTTAAACACGCGTTGAGTTGATGTGCTGGTCTCCCTCGTGAAATAACTGGTAATGTTTGACTAAAATCTACAGCGAGTAAAACGACATTAGCTCCTATTTTTTTTTTTACGATCTCTGAGATGTTGCTTTTTTCGGTTCAAGGCTTCATAAGCTCTTTTATGTTGTATGGTGTACTTATCCCAAACCATCATCTTTGAATGTTGCAAGACTTTCGCCTTGTATGTAGATCGGGGTAATTACATTCATTGCATTCCTAGTCTGAATCACAATCTGATTGTATGGGTGGTTACCTGGCACTGTAGGGTTGCCACCCGTCCTTTAAAATACGGAATCGTGCCGCGTTTGAGAATGAAATTGCGCGTCCCGTTTTGAATCAATACTGGACGGGATTTATCCCGTATTTTTTTTTTCTTTTTTTTTTTAAAGCAGCGTCTCATGCAAATCATCCCACACGCATTTTATGAAGATGCCTCCTTTCCTACTTTTGATTGGGTAATACTTGATGTCATCGTTAGTTTGATTGGTGTTTTTAACTTTCCAGTGAGTAGGGCGTGTCTTTCAACCGTAAGCAGATTTTTTGCACTGGTATCACTGACCTCGACGACGGCGACGTTATACGTCAAAAATAAATTACGATAAATGACGATTTTAGCAATACTTTATTACGACGGCGGCTACATAGACACGATCAAATAAAAACAAAAAAATCAAATAATCATTCTACATTTTCAAAACGTCGAAAAAACGACGGAATGAAAAAAAGGCCCACCCGACGACCCACCCATTCCATTTTTATATATATAGATATATATTATATATATGAGTATATATATATTATATATATATGTGTATATATATATATTATATATATTACATATATATATATGTGTATATATATCTATAATAATAAAAGGCAAAGCCCTGACTGACTGACTGACTGACTGACTGACTGACTGACTCACTCATCACTAATTGTCCAACTTCCCGTGTAGGTGGAAGGCTGAAATTTGGCAGGCTCATTCCTTACAGCTTACTTACAAAAGTTAGGCAGGTTTCATTTCAAAATTATACGCGTAATGGTCATAACTGGAACCTCTTTTTTGTCCATATACTGTAATGGAAGGCAGCAAGATGGCCGTAGGAGACTGAGTTGCGTGTCGCGTCATCACGCCTCCCACGTAATCACGTCAACTGACTGTGAACTCAGTACGTAGAAAAGAAGGAGGAGCCCCAAAGAGCGCTGAAGAAAACACTCATTACACAATTGACAAGGCAGCGAAACAATAAGAAGCGAGTGAGTGACGCATACAAGCATCTTCATAAGACACGAGGTATAAAAAAGCACGGTATAAACCTAACCTTAAATTAACTTTATAGAAACGCTCCCGCTGCCGTTTGCAATGCCATATTCGCGAGATACAAGTTTAATGAGAAGACACGAGGTATAAACGAGAGTTTGCATCACTTTGTAACAGAGTTAAAATTGCTGTAGCGAGAAACTTTTAACTGCCGGGTCTTAGCTAACATTAAATAAACCCGTGGACATCGCAACATCACACAAGAGAGCGGCTCACGTGAAGTGACTGAACGCAGCAGGAGTGATCACTTCCATGAATCAAACCTGTTCAAAAAACACATTACACAATTGATAAAGTAGGAAAAGAATATGAAACAAAGCACGGTATAAACCGTAACTTCAAATTAAGTTTATAGAAACGCTGCCGTTTGCAATACCATATTCGCCCCTGCGAAGCGCGGTGATTTTGCTATATATATTAAACTATTTCAACCATTGTATGATCTGGTTCTCGCAACTGAAAGAGGGCACCGTGG
>NC_041397.2:170963978-170994044 GCF_900747795.2 Erpetoichthys calabaricus
ATCCTGTAGCAAAGCCCTAACTTTTTTCGTGAAAGCCCGTTTCAGTCAATAAGTCTTAAAAACAGGTGTAAAGATATTGACAATAAGCTACGCAAACCCACCAAGACATGGAATCGTTTAAATCAAGTATCATTACATCTTCCTTTCTTAAAGAGAAGTAAGGCAGTACTTATAAGCTTACATATATATATATATATATATATATATATATATATATATATATATAGACATACATACATAGATATATCTGTATCAATATCTATCTATATGTATCTATATCTATATATGTATATCTATATATATCTATATGTATATATATATATCTATCTCTCTCTCTCTCTCTCTCTTATATATATATATATATCTCTAAATCCCCGCGAAGTACTGCTTATAAATTTTTATGAAGAAGAAAAGCTTTTTAAATTGAGGGAAAATATCCCAATAGCAATTTGTTAAGGATCTGTTTTTTTGTGAAGCAGCCTTAAGACAGCTTTTCCGCTGTTTTATAAACGAACGCCATATGAGGTCTTCCTTTTTCCTTGCTTCGCCAAGGAAAGAGCCTTTTTATTAAATCCAAGGGTTCATCGCTTTTTTTTTTGTTTGTTTATTACGATTGTTATAGTTCTGTTTGTATACGACGTTGTCAGTTCAGCACTCAGGTTGTAATATGACCAAGCCGTGCAAGCTTACTGTTAAGAATGCAAGGTATAGTTGTACATGAGAAAAGCAATCTTGCCTCAAATCAATGGCAAACTTTTGTAGGTCTATGAACTTAATATAAAGTTTAGGTTTACACGGTGCTTTCTTTCCGAAGTACCTGCACTCATGAATATGTCTGTATGCGTCAGTCGCTGAAATCCCCGCGCTTCGCACCGGCGAAGTACTGCTTTTAAATTTTTATTAAGAAGAAAAGAAAACCTTTTAAAATTGAGGGAAAATATACCAATAACAGTTTGTTAAGGATCTGTTTTTTTGTGAAGCTGCGTTCACTCGAGTGATGACTTCGAGATGACTTGCTGGCTAACCATAAGCGTTACCTGGTAGGTAACCACCCATACAATCAGATTGTGAATCAGACTACGAATGCCGTGAATGTAATTACCCCGATCTACATGCTGTCAAATAAACGAACCACACGCCATGGCGCAATTTTAGGGGCTTAGCCTCTAGCGCTGACGTCCGAGGTTCGATTCCCGTAAGGGAGTGAAGTGAGCGCTTCGCACCGGCGAAGTACTGCTTTTAAATTTTTATTAAGAAGAAAAGAAAACCTTTTTAAATTAAGTCTTTAAAAGAGCTGTAAAGATATTGACAATAAGCTACGCAAACCCACCAAGACATGCAATCGTTTAAATCAAAGCGCGAGTCGAAAAACACCATCCCATAATATTAGTTAACGATTAACACATTTCTATATGTATTGTAAGCATACATTACAACTGATAATATGTTGCGCTTATTTATCTGGTGTACTGACATTTTTGCGCGTTTAACGGCTGAACTCTAACGTGGTTTGTGCCCTTCAGAATGAAAAGAGTTTGCATTTACCTTTTTAATAAAAGGCGAGCTTTTAAGCCTGAGAAATCACCCCGTAAATGCGCACGTTTAATTGCACATGTGTTAATATGTATGCTTACACAGTATTAAAAGACAATCAACAAGTACACAGTATTAAAAGACAGTCAACAATTAACGTCATTTACCTTCGTTCCCGCGTTTGACTTGTGCTGTAAATCTCTTCCTCGTTTTCAGTTCACGTGATTACGTAGGAGGCGTAATACGTGATGACGCGATACGTGACTCCGCCTCCTCCATTAGAGTATATGGACAAAAAACAGGTTCCAGTTATGACCATTACACATAGAATTTCGAAATGAAACCTGCCTAACTTTTGTAAGTAAGCTGTAAGGAATAAGCCTGCCAAATTTCAGCCTTCTACCTACACGGGAAGTTGGAGAATTCGTGATGAATGAGTCAGTCAAACAGGTTCCAGTTATGACCATTACGCGCAGAATTTCGAAATAAAACCTGCCTAACTTTTGTAAGTAAGCTGTAAGGAATGAGCCTGCCAAATTTCAGACTTCTACCTACACGGGAAGTTGGAGAATTAGTGATGAGTGAGTCAGTCAAAACAGGTTCCAGTTATGACCATTACGCGTAGAATTTCGAAATAAAACCTGCCTAACTTTTGTAAGTAAGCTGTAAGGAATGAGCCTGCCAAATTTCAGACTTCTACCTACACGGGAAGTTGGAGAATTAGTGATGAGTGAGTCAGTCAGTCAGTGAGGGCTTTGCCTTTTATTAGTATAGATGAGTCATTTCGGTTTAAACCCACGAACCAACCACAGTAAATGTATGTATTGACTGACACCGTATATAAACTCAATAGTTTATAAAATGAACCTCTACCCTCTGTTTCTTGGATCATTCTGATCATGCTGTAACAGACTGCTGTGAAAGAAGCCCCCTCTAAGATGTTTGTCAAGGAGTACTTAAGTAATGCAGAAGTAAAACTTTTTTCCTGCCTGATTACTTACTCAAAAAGATTTTATCAAACTTGTCCCAACAGAGGAGAAGTTTCTTTCTTTAATTAAGATGGTGATTTCTACCACACCTGAGGTTAGGAGCACGCACAGTGCACTGCCACACCCACTACACGACAAACCAACTCAGGATCCAGATTAGGACCCGTGTGCAGCCATGCAACAGGTGACATCTCAACACCACACTAGTACAGATGGAGTGGAACCAGTGTAAGGTTTTTATGGTGGCTGGAGTGCCAGTTCTGCCACCAGCCCCCAAGTTTTTCCCTACAGGTTGGAGGACCTACATGCAGGGATGGATGCAGATTAACATCATACCCAGGACGGAGCAATTGCAGGTTAAGGGCCTTGCTCAAGGGCCCAACAGATTGCCAGTGCAGATCCCTAGCCTCAGATCCACCACACCACCTAACATGAATAATGCAAATTATTGCGCAAATCATTCCTAGTGCCAAGAATTAACATTGCCATGGGAAACCACAAGCAGTTGGCTAAAGGCAGTAACCAACACTGGCCAGGTCACCAGTCCATCCAAGGGCTTATATAACACATGTGGTTTGGAGATATGAGAGGAAAACTAAATTAACCAGGAAGGAGGAGAACATACAAACCCATACAGACATTATCTCAGCGCATGATTCAAACCGAAGATGCTGGATCCATGAGACAGCAACACTCACCACTGTGACACTTTGCTGCTGAGTAAGTGTTTACCTATATTAGTCCCTGCTTTTTTTGGATTTACAATAAAAAAAACGACAAATATGCTGTTATGAGTAGAGTGAAAATACCAGAAAATCATTGTGTCAATATTTAAATGGCCAGGAGATGAAGGCAGGAAGGGGCTAGACAAAACATAGCCGAGAGAAGACACAGGGCATAACAGGAAAAGACAAAAGAAAATCTACTGTCAAACATTTTAAAAAGGTCAAACAAAACTCAAGGTCAAAGTGAGGGGCATAATGTCTTATTAGGGGTTGTCTTGATGACTAATATTATTATTAAATTATTTTTTTTATGGCAATTGTGCATTTGCGTTATGAAACTTCACCTAACAAATTATATATGTGTTTCAAGTAGAAAGTGCTTCATGTAGAAAATAACAACAGCCAGTCAGGTGCTTTTAAAATTAAAATTGGTAGGAGTCTGCAGCTAATGTCAACCTGAAAGTATGGCTGCCAACAATCCCACTGGTTTCTATTACCCACAGCTGTGATCAGATTAAGTGGCTAAGGTTTGGGTTAGGTTCAAGTTAGTTAATAGTAATAATATAATCATCTATATATCACACAAGTTTTGCACATTCATACAAACTGAAAGTGAAATTATGTCTTCTTGCATGATTTCCTATTGTCTCATTAATGTTTACAGTTACTATGTCACACCTCAAGAAAACTCAGAGGGTCTGTTCAAAACTCAGGACCAAAATGTACCTGGTGTAACAACAGTCTCACATTTCTGAGCATTCATATCTCAGATATACAAGCCTAAGTGCAAGTCTGAACAGCATTTTACAGAGTAAATTAAGAAATGAATAATGTTCTTAGAGGTCTTAGAGGATAGCCGAAAAGTGGTACAAAATGACCTAAGACTGTTCAGTGTCATCTTACCCAAAAAGCTGTTGTATAAGCAGCATTGAAATGAAGACAGAAGACAAGAGGGGTGTAAGGGTTTAAACAGTTTAGGCTGAGGCTAATCTTTCTTATCCATACCTTGTCAAAAATGAAATACTTTGCTCAAGTACCTAAAATTCTTACCTCTTTGGATGTGACCTAGTGAACATTGCTTCACTGGGGCTAACTCGAAGAACTTAGTTGCTTTGCATCCATGGACCTGCTATTGAAGAAAACAAGTCATCTTTATTTTATTTAGGCAGCTCATAGACCTTAATAAATGCTTGACTCAAGTTACAAGAAAAATATTACTGAACCCTGGGAAACCATCAATGTCTTTAAAAAATGACAGTGAAAACATTTCATTTACAACATAATTAACTATCTGGTAACAGAGAAAATCTTAATTGGGTTGTTTTTAGACATATTCTTGCATAGTAAGTATCTTTTATCTTTCATTGGGATTTTAAAAGATTTCAGAAACAAAATGTAAACCAGCTTTCCTGAAATGAAAATAAATTCATTAAGCTTATTTATCTAAAGCGTCTGCTGGAAAGACTACAGCAGCTACCACCTCGAATATTAAAGGCCATTTTCAGGCTTTTTCCAGACATAAATCTGTTTTGTTTCTAAAGAAAAGCATATTCCACTTAGGAAAAAATTAGTAATTTTATAAATTTCTTTGGCCACATGACTGATACCAAAGGACATGTTGTATAAGGCAAGATAATGAGATGCTCTGTCCTCTACAAATCGAATGTCAGATTCCAAGACACACAGTCTAAAATAGTCATCCATTCCCACTTTATTTTTGAGAAATGAGATCACACCACAGTATCTGAAGAAAGGCCCAAACAGAGAGGACAGCACTCCCCATAGGCGTTTTTGTCTCCTGCATCCCCTCACTGACATTACTCTCTGGATGGAAAGATGAAAGAGTTAAAAAACAAACTTATACAATACTGTAGAATGTCCAGGAGGGTATGGGCAACTATATGGCCTAGATCTCCAGACCTGTAATTGTGTTGGCCTCCGTCCTTTATAATGGATTGTGCTCAACTGGCCATATTAAAACTATAGTTTTACTGTATATTTGTTAGGATTTGTTTATGTTAAAGTTGAAATAGCTCTGTTCAATATATATGCTTATCCTCATCTGTATACATTATGTAATTTGTAAAATTTGTAATTTGTTACAGCACTCTTACCCAGTAGGTAGTGAAGAGTGCTTAAACAAAATGAATTGACTTAATTGACCATACTGTTTCCATCTCCAAGTTAAAGGTCTTGTATTTCTGTTAAGTTGTGTGGAATCTCTCTTTTACTATCTTGTAGAAGCACTAAAACTTTCTATTCTAGTCACCACAATCTCTCTCCTGTGTAGATGCTGTCCAAGGCCACTCATACACCACTACGTCATATGCTTAGGCTGTATCCTGCTTCAAGTGCCAATACCTCACATTATGCTTCTGCCAGTGCAGGTTTCATTTTGTTCCAAAGGGCATTGCACAGTTCTGTACACGTAGTTCCATCTGGTCTGTAGTTCTGTCACTGTCCTATAACTATACAGAGGCAGAGAGAATGTTCCTATTGATTTTTGTTTCTCCTAAACTTTAAATAGGTTTATGAAACAGTCCTGCAGTCATAGTTAATTTATCTTACGACACTGGTAACAGGTTTAGTTTAGGCCAAAAACACCCTCTGCTTTCATTCTACATATTCACCCTGAATTCATGCGGCTTTCCACTGGTTTTTCTCTACAATCTATAGAAAACCTTGAGATATGAGAGTGTGCATTCTATGAAGGGGTGGCCAAATGGAAATAGCATGCTTGTGGCAAAGGTAGTATAGGGCACAGAGAGTTTAGGACAGGAAAAAGTCATACTGGTAGCAGAGGAGATCATGTGTATACCATTATGAGAGCAAGGGAATTCCTGGGGGCAGTACATTTTATATTTGCTCCCTTCCTTGGGGTGGTTTTTGGTAACTAAGGAGTAATTTTTTAATTTATTTGATCTCACTGAAGTTATTATAGGCGTATTAAGGCATAGGATGGCCCCTGTAATAACAAGCTCATGTAAGTGTAGTGTGTTAAACAGGGAGAGTTAAAGTCATGCACCTGCTTGTACTAAAATAAGCACTAAAGAGGATCCTTTGAAGTCAAGCCAAGTTCACCTGGATTAAATAGATCAAATGACAGTGGCAGACTTGGTTTGGTGCAAATCTTATTATGCACTTTCTTAATCATACTGTGAAGGAGAATATAAGTGGGTGCACTGTGTCTTGCTAGCACAAAGACGATGTGCACTCAAAGAACAAACAACACCCGATGCAACCTTAGCATTTTGTACCAGCATTAACAAGGAGAAATCTGTGCTGATTTGAACATTGTGACAGATAGGGGGCGCTCTCGCTCCCTTGAAACCTCCGATCAAACGCCTGATACCAGGTAAAAGTTCAAATATTATATTTATTTAGACAATAACGTGCACAACGCACCCTCCTCTCCACAATACTCATATAAATCAATAATCAAACACTACAATAATCCTCCACTCTCCCAGACGTGTTGCCACCCTTCCACCCAGCTCAGCTCAATGCTCTGGTGTTTTTCCCAGTCTTTTATATTCCCTAACCCGGAAGTATTTCCCATCCTTCAGTCCATGTGACTCCTTATCATTTCCAGGTCAGAGAAAAAGTCCTCTTCTTCATCCCGGAAGCATGTCATTCCACTTCTCCATGTGAATCTGATGTACTTCCGGGGCGTAGGGCAAATAATCGCTGCTCCTCTCTGCAGCGCCTTCTAGCAGCCCCCATGGTATCCAGCAGGGCTTTAAAGGAAAACACCAATGTCCATAATTCCCTGCTGGCATTCAGGGCAATTCCATGCTGCAGGGAGGGCTCCACCTGGCAGCCTGGGGGTATTGGCTGGGATGAATGGCCGGCCATATATCACAACATCTATTTTAATTTATGTACATAAAATACTATCACATGAAAATATGAACTGTCTATCCCATCAACCTCTTTCTAAACCCATCTACTTCTGATTAACCTTTACATAACTCAGCTTTAAGTCTCACTAATGAAAACCAGTTTAAGGCCATACTTACAAGTTAGATTGAACAGCATCATGTTTAATTTGGCATTTCAAAGGCATCTGTGAAACATTATATTGTAATTGTCCAATACATTAACAATACCTTGTACAGAAAGATAACTCCATGATTAGATGTGACCTGTGAATAACATAATCTAAAGATAAAAAAAAACCTATTTAACTTACATCTGATGTTGTCGCACAAATTCTGCAAACTGCCGGTCCTTTGCATACAGTTCAATTATTCGTATTCGATCCTGAATTTCCTAATGAGAAACATAAACATACAAATGTGTTAAAAGCATTAAGGACCTCATTATATGAATTTTTATTGCTGTAAAGCCCACTTAAGGAATGATGCTCATCACACATTTAGAAATATGTGCGGATTTCTCAGGATATTTCCACAATGTCAAAGCCAGGAAATACTCAGGCGAACGTGATTTCTGTTTTTTATTACATGTGCTGAAGTTACATATTTTAACATGTTCTTGTTTCTCATGTCTCTGGAGAGTGGCAACGTTTTGATTGCTTATTGAAATTTCATTGTACTCTGTTTTTGCGACAATCGTACTACTAGTCCACTAATTTCTGAAGCCTTCTCAGAATTTCCATTAACTATAACTCACTTGGAGGACAGGGTAATGGTCTTCTGTTACCAAATTCTGCAAACGTCTATGCTATTAAAAGCTACAGGGAACTTTACCAAAACAACAATTATGCACACAAACACTGGGAAAAAGGCGCGTCTCACTCTACCATGTCCCCTCTACATGGACTGTACATTGTCGTGCAGCTGCTGACATGTGGTCAGCTCATCACAATAGTCTCTCCTGCACATGAATTATCAGCACTCCACTGCCTACAGTCTCCCTGAGGGACCCCCTGTGGCTACAGGTTGTTGTGCCAGATAGACTGTCAATCAGCAAGTCATTTTTCTGTTATAGATTTTATTGTCATATTAGTTGGTGTTGTACCTCAAATTCCGTATTCAGAAAAGTGCAGTAGTGTGATATTTACATTAATAATACTTTTCAAAATATGTGTATTTTTGCCATGGTACTTAACTCTCTTTTGTCTTTTTCCTATTAATTCACCTTTTTTGCTGCCTTAGTTGTATCCTAGTAATAACAAGAAATAACAAGAAGAACTGACATGTGGGAAAACAGCACCAAATGCTGAAAGGCAGCTGCTCCTTCCTCATCATACCCACTAACATTCTTATTAGTAAATTACAGCTTAAATAGGTAGAACAGCTGGAAATGTGGAATGAAAATCATCAGGATGACAACAATGATAATGTTCCTTTTAAAAATGAAGACGAATAATGTCCATGTAACATTCAAAAATTATTGCTACATTGCAATAAAAAGTTTAAAAAACTATTTTTTGTAATTTATGTATTGACACCAAAATGAAGAAAATGTGAAATAACAACTTACTTAATTAACATAGTAGTCCAATAAAAAGTAAACATCGGAAGGAATGAAAACCTGTGGCCACAGGGGTCACCATGGATTAAACGTGGGAGCAACTGTTCTAGAGGATTCACCGTCAGTCAGATATCTACCTCCACTCTCTTTCTAAGTGCTTAAGTCCATTGCGGGTACCTGGCCTAGCCTTTCAGTAACTGCTTCTGTCTGCTGGCCAAGCTCCTCAAAAGGCACAAAATGGCATCACAAGGCACAAAACTCAAAGCTAATAGCATTTAGACATTTTGCAAGAGTCTGTACATAATTTGGCACCCTAAATTTCACAGAATGGTTACTCTTTAGTTTACATAGCATTAAAACAAAGGCAGGAGACAGTGTCAATAATTATTCTTTATTAAGCGCCTTGAGCATGGGAAAGGCACTATATAAATAAAATGTATTATTATTATTATTATTATTATCTAAATCTTGCAAGAGGCAACAAGTATATATCTTATTATTACATGTTACAAAGAAAAAAGTGTCCTCTGCGCTATATTTATACAATTCATTGATTAGGTCACTACTCAAAAAAGGAATTCATTACATAATCAGAAAACTTTTAATATGATTGGTTACACCCAGTTGCTAATGGAACATGACAAAAATTGATACCTTAAATGACCATAATTTGACCCGGTAACTAGGTTGATTGATAGTCCTGTTAGCTTAGGGTGTATATGACTTTTTATTTTTATTTTAGGAGACGTATGATTTTCTGCTGGGTTATCCTGTTTTCCAAAGAAAGGAACAATGGCCTAATTTTTTTATGATCCAGCTGTATACAAAAACAGGAAACTTAGTACTAAGTGAAAATATAGAAAAATGATTATGCCATAAAATATAACCTTTTCTCTTAAGGGGTTATATAAAATGTATAAAAATGTATTTTATCATAGTAAATAATAAAATACCAGCATCAGCTTTTAAGTATAAGCTCAGAAGGATATAAGACTCAGACACATGCTAGGTGCACCTTGGACCAGGATTCAAATTCAACTCTTACAGAGAGTTCTTAGCATACTCCATATATGGAATCATTTACAAAGTGATTGTGACTTATAAACAGTAAATTGTGTAGAAATATGTGTTTTATAAATCTGACTTTATGTATTTATTTATTGTTGGTCGTATGCATTTTCCTGTTTTTTTGGCGTGTGTGTATTTTCACTCTCAAATCCACGGAAAGTTTATACAGTAAATGAGACCCCAGGCCAGGATTCAAACATAGGACTCAAAAAAGCAACAATTCCCTTGACTTTTATTTGTATTGTGGGTTATTGCATATTCTTTAGCATCTTTACTTTCATTTTACAAGTTGTCTAAGGGGGCAACAATAAAATACTGGGGCATACAAACAAAGCTGCTTGTTACCAGAATGATATGATGCATTCTTATAAATGATATAGAAGTTATACAAAATAATGTATCTTTTAAGGGCAGCATGGTGGAAAAGCACTTGAAACTTCTGCTTTACAGATACAGTGTCTTGGGTTCAAATCCTTCACCTGTTGTGTGGATTTTGCACCTTCTTCCCATGTATGATATGGATTTCCTTCCATGTCCCCAAAGTATACTGATTAGCTTAATTGGAGATTCCAAATTATGCCTATGGATGGACTTGCAACCTGTCCAGGGTATTCTTCTGTCTAGAACCTGATGCTACCAGGCTAGTCTCTAAGTCACCATGACTTTCAAATGGATTACACAGGCTTAAGAACAGTATGTGTGTTTGAAGAAACCATTTAAATGCATCAAAGAACAAAAACAAAAAAAAAAAAAAAAACCGTCACACTTTGACATCTGCAGTCATACTAAGTAGGTAGGGAAGTAGGATAGATAGATAGATAGATAGATAGATAGATAGATAGATAGATAGATAGATAGATAGATAGATAGATAGATAGATAGATAGATAGATAGATAGATAGATAGATAGATAGATAGATAGATAGATACTTTATTAATCCCAAGGGGAAATTCACATACTCCAGCAGCAGCATATTGATAAAAAAACAATATTAAATTAAAGAGTGATAAAAATGCAGGTATAACAGACAATAACTTTGTATAATGTTAACGTTTACCCCCCCCAAGTGGAACTGAAGAGTCGCATAGTGTGGGGGAGGAACGATCTCCTCAGTTTGTCAGTGGAGCAGGAAAGTGACAGCAGTCTGTCGCTGAAGCTGCTCCTCTGTCTGGAGATGATACTGTTTAGTGGATGCAGTGGATTCTCCATTATTGACAGGAGTCTGCTCAGTGCCCGTCGCTCTGCCACGGATGTCAAACTGTCCAGCTCCATGCCTACAATAGAGCCTGCCTTCCTCACCAGTTTGTCCAGGCGTGAGGTGTTCCTCTTCTTTATGCTGCCTCCCCAGCACAACACCGCGTAGAAATATATACATATATAAATATATACGTTTATACAGTGAAAGGAAATATGGTACCTCCTTAGTGAGCTCACTGTGCTCGTAGATGTGCCTGATCTCTTCACTGCTGAAGTCTGTGGAGGCCTCTGCACTGGGAGAACTGTAGGAGGGCAGCTGTGGGTAGCGTCTGTAATAGTGATTGTATCCTGTGGTGGCATCGCTTTCATACATCGGATTGTATTTCACAGCCTTCTCAGTTGAGGACTGGCAGTCACCCTGTCTGAAATATAAATGGCAACAGATGTTGAGACAGACATATTCCATTGTGTAAGAAAATGTTATTGTACTCTAACAGTTATCATGTTTAATGTACTTCATTGCTTAACAAAATATTTTCCAATAAATGCTTCAGTGTTTGGATTTGCTTATCATATACACTGACAGTAAATAAATATGAAAAGGACAACAGTCAGGTTTTCATTAAATTTGATGTATTTTTTTAACAATATTTTTGTCATAATAGTATTCTTTCATTTAAAAAAACACTTCTCCCCATGACACACAAAAGTGAAACTGTTAAAATGCATGAGTAAAAAAAACAAAAATGAAACAAGCCAAATATTTGGTTTTGTCAGTGTTTTCACATCTGTTCAGCTTTGTTCTCATCATGCTCTTGATCACTGAAAACAAACAAGAATAAAACTTAAATTTCCAACCATCCTTCCATCCAGCCTTTGAATTCACCTAATCAATTGCAGGGTAGCAGAGAGAAAGGCGTTTCTGACAACATGGATACAACTTTTGAAATATTCTCACAAAGATAATCCCTCCTTTTGTGGAGGAGGAAATAAAGATAAAGACACAATCAATGAGAAAATCTTACAAGCAGAGGCGTGCAAGGTAAATAAAGTCAGACAACATGTTCCAGTGGAGATGTACTGTAAGTGTGGAAATAGAAAAAAATGTTATTTTATTAGATCAACACACTTAACCATGAAAGCTTTGGGACACAAGACAGGCGTCAGCCCACAATACGATATCAGTCTATTGGAGGGCACTCTCACACACACTTATAGGACACACTTTAGAGGAACAAATACATCACTGAGATGGATGATGAAACAGTTAGGCACAAAAGTGCACACAGATGAAGGGAAGACTTGCAAACTCAACACATACAGTGATCAGGCTGTAAACTGAACCTGAGTCCCAGGGGCTATGTGGCAGCAGTACTTTTTGCTTTATTGCCATACTTCTATCAAAAAATGTGCTTGATTAAAATCTTTATATGAATATAATCAAATAGCAATATGAGAGTAGTAATTGTCCAAGGACAGTGGTGTCACCCTTGTTCTGTCAGTTCTGGGAAGAATGACAGCCATGCAAGTGTTATTTAGTTAACTTATTTTTTAATGGTTAAGTATGAGTGTAGGTATATGAGAGCTTGGCCTGCAATAGGCTGGAGCACTGTCCAGGATGACTTCTCACTTCATGTCCAGTGCTGCCACCCATAAGCCTGGACATAAAACAGATGAATGGATAAAAAGTTACTTCTAATAAAACTAACAAGTCATTTGGGTACACATAGACCAGAACTTCATGGCAAGGAATAATTCATACAGCACTCTCATCAAAACCTACTGCACGTGTAACCATTTAAGAGCTAAATCCCTGTCTCTTACATGTTATGCTGGTGCACTACAAGTTGGATGTAAGTAACTAAAGATTAACTTAAGAAAGAAGCATATTGGATCTGAAGGCCTGGGTTAGCTCCATGTTCCCTTGTCACTTCCGGGAGCCTCTTCCACCCGAAACCTTCGATAGTCATGTACCGAGATGTCCGGGCAAATAACAACACATACATTTAGCAAGGTGTTTGTGCAAAAAGTGTCAGTGCTTTTATGAAAACCAAACAAAAAGTGCAAATAGTGCAGTGCATACAATTCTTCTAAAAGTTAATAAATAATCCAATAAAACCAAAGTGACCAGTGATGGTCAAACGTTATGAAATAACTCCATACAAATGAGGTTAAACTCACAGGCAGGAATCAGTTCTTTAAAAGCTCATGAGCCCTAGTGCTTCCTTCTTAAAACTGACGTCTCCTTCACTAACTCTGATGGGATCCTGCAGCAAGATGAGACATCCTACCTATAGGCACAACCAACCCTTTTTAGGCCCCCGCTTCTGTCACTGGCTCCAGCAGTGCACCACACGAGCTTTGCTCATCCAACTGCCAAGCAAGGGAGCCTTCCTGGAGCAGTCTTCTCTTGAGCAGCTGCTACACGCTCCTCTCCTGGGGCTGTTCCTGGCTGACTGCTTTCATTCTCCCTCACCAACTCTGTTCTCCCAGTCCTGCCTTCTTTCTACTGTGGCATAAGGCGCTATATAGGTGTTGACCTGACACAGACTGACAGCAGAGGCACATATAAAAATTAACAAAAAGATTTATTTTCTTCAGCTGGGGGCCATGTCTTCCCCGTGTCCCTCAGCCCTAACACAGTCCCAAAACACCACCAAAGAAAACACCAAAAACACCCTAAAATCACTCCTCTTCCTTCACTCCTCCCAGGCAGCTTTGTCCTCCCTCTCCTGACTCTGACGCCCAGAGTGGTGACTTTTATAGCCCACTTGGAAGTGCTGCAGGTGCTCGTTGACCTACTTCCGGCTGCACCTCCAGGTGTGGCTGCGTTCTTGTCCAGACGGGCTTGTTAGGCCGTGCAGCTCCCCTGGTGGTGGCCATGGAGCCCAACAGGAATGAGCTCCGGTGTTCCAAAATATTGGCCCCGATTTAAACCCAGGGGGGCTGCCAACAAGTGTTCCGGGGGACGTAGTGTGCATCCCATGACTGCTTCCCCTGGAACCAGTGTCAAAGGGGCGTCCCGACCAGGCATGGGTCCTGGCCATCTGCCACACTGCCATTCCTTTAACCTCCTTGTCTCTGTTCTTTTCTCGTTCTTTCTATCTTTCTGTCCCCTTCTCTGTGGTGCAGGCTCCTTTTATATGTCCTGATTGGGTGCAGGTGTGATACACCTCTACCTCCGAGGACTGAATGAGGCACCTGACTGATCCGCTCGCCTTTGCACGTGTATGTGCGATCAGCTAAGTACCTCAGTCATCCCTGTGGTAAAGCATACATGCGCATACCCGCACCCAATGGAGCCTGAACTTCCTGGATGGTGATTATTTATTTAAAAACTTCACTGCAGCATGAACCACTCGTAACACTTGCAGACAAACAACCTGAGCTATCTAATCTTCCTGCACTTTTTTCAAATATAAGGATAGAGACCAGTCAATGTTTCAATATAGTATGTAAAACCCTAACCTTACTCTATTTCACTTTGTTCTATATCATCTCACTTTTTGTTGTGATTTAAATGGACTCTCACTTCATTTCTTACCTTCCTGTTCTTTCTTTGCTTTTATATACTTATTTTCCCCCTGCCTTCTTTACAATTAAGCCTTTGGGAATCGACTCTTCATTTATCTTTTATTTCTTAGATGCTCTGCCAGTTATGGGAGTCACCTGAGGATCTATTGAAGAATCCTCAGCTGTTGGCTATGGCAGCTCTTTGCTATGGTTATCCTCTTAATGCTGCAACTTTGTTCTGTTTGATTACTTTTGGCTGATTGAATTTTGTATTCTAGTAGTTAAAGCTTTTTGTGTTTTGTCTTATTTATTTCGGCTTTGCAATATATTTTGGACTGCTCATTGGATGGTGGCTCTAGGGATTCCAGTCTTGTTGCAATTAAAATTTTTGATTTGCATTTTTTAGGTTTTGAGGTATTTAGTCTTATTCTACTTTCAGTTATTTGTGGGGTTTTTGTTTTCCTCTTCTTAAGGTTTCTCTTTCTTTTCTTATTGTGGTTCATTTAATAAGTTGTGTTTTCAGCCTAGGTTGTTATTTATGTTTTCTTTCCTCTTTATATCTGGTTAATTATTTCTCATTTGTATCAATTACTATTATTACTGTTGTTGTTGATAAAAAAACTTTCACTTCTAATTTAGTCTTATCTTTGAGTTTGTGTCCAATTAATCATGAGCATAACTGAGTTTAAGAGTGGCATCTTCTGTGTTTGGACCTTGCTTAGTTGGGTATGCAGGTTCTTAGAGCAGTCACGTCTCAAAGTTTCTGGTCATGCATGCAGTTGAGTATTAAAAAGGTTTGTAGAGGCAAAGAGGTAATTGTTTCAAGCTTGATTTAAAAAAAAAACAACAACAATATCTTTGGACTGATTTGGATGATGTTATTTTGCAACTACCATTCCTGCTTTGTGCCATGTATGTGCCTTCTCTCTATGATAACCCTACGCTTCAGATTTCAAACCCAACCATCTAGTTGTGTTGCCTAGAAATATCAGTTACACTGCAATCACATGATGGATGGGATGGGATAGTACAAAATGAGCACATCTAGCAGGGTTTGTTCAAGCACTGTGCATCAAAAGTGTCTGAGAAAGACTTGGATTGGATTGTACCTCGGCACTGAATTTGTTTGCTTTTTAAATTTATTTTGAGCTTTAACTTTTTTTCTTAGAGTCTTTATTATTTTATTTATATTTTTGGTAATGATATTTCTGTTTAAGAAGTATTTATGACTGGTTTTGTTTTTAATTTTTCCGTGACATCATCTTTTTTATAAGTGGTCACCTCCAACTTGGATGATGATCACTATGACACGGGGAGCCATCGCTAGGGGTTGTGGCCTCAGATAAATGATAACTTTATAGGTGTGCTGCTCCGAAAGTTGGTATTACAGCTAGCACACCTTCCACAATTGTGAATAATTTCTCAAATACTTCTAGTGTGCGTTTTGCAAAGTTTTTTTGCTTTTTGACTTTGGGCTAGAGCTATTTTCGATTTGGTTAAGTTTTTGGGCTTTTTTGAAAGAACACTTGACATCCTGTTTTCAACCCTGTTATTTGCTATGATTGTAATTTACCTCCTGGTCCTCTCAATTCTTACCGTTTGCCCTTTTTCAAACATGTGGTAAAACATACTGTTTGCTTTAGAGTTTTTGGATTACTCCTTTTACTTGAATTATCAACAGTCCAGTGACTCTAATGTGCAAAACATGGCCATTAATAGATTTTCAAAACATTCTGCCTTACAGAAGGAAGGAGAGCCAGAGGCCATCCTAACAACACTTAACATAATGCAAAGATTGCTGATGTACTTCTCTTTTTTTCTTTTCTATTGGTTTGGTCATTTTCCTCCAGTCCCTCTAACTGCCCCTTTGCTAGAACATTAGTTCTTATTAGCTGTCCTCTTAGGCCAACTTTTTATGCTTTTGAGAGTTTGTAAGTTTTCAGTCTTTCGACCAATTTGGGTTTTGTATTTTCTGCTTTTGACATTTGATTTAGGATTTTGTACTTTGGTTGTTGTGGACTTTTGGTTTATGTTTTATTTGGTTGCTGCTTAAATGATTTCAGCCTTTATGTCCTTGTATTTTTTAGGATTAAAGTTTAGAATATTTTCATTTGACTTTACATTTTTGAGATTTTCATTTCTCAGTTATGGATTGTTGTTTAATTTAAAGGGAAATTAAAGACACACAAGGCAAAAAGCTACTTATATGGAGTGCCAGTTCATTTCAAGGAATGCGATACGCAGACTCATAAACACATACACATGCACACACACACGGTCACACATTCTCTCTATCACTCTTACAGGGTGACAATAAATATAAAATAATTTATACGTGCTTGGTCTATGATGGTAAACCAAACTTCACAGAGTGAGAGAGAGATAGGGGCATTAATTAAACAAAGGCTAGTGGTAATGTGAAGCAGCATCTGCAGCCAGTTTGCCACCAGTGTTCAGTTTCCTCAGCTGACTTTCTTCATGATGCTGCTCTTCCTTCATTCAGCAAAGAAAAAGCTAAATGGAAAGGATGAGAAACACCCTGCTGAAACATTCCTCCAGACAGTGTAAACAAGCTGCTCAAAATCCTATTTAGATTCCTTGCCTTTTCTTGACAATAATTGAGACTGATTTTTCTCCTGTGCCTTTAAGTAGCTTCTTTATCTGACATTTTAAGATGTTTTCTTCCAAAGGCTTTACATCAGATTGGTTTTAGCTCAGTTGCCTTCAATTCCTTATAAATGTAAAGAATGAAAACTCTTGCCATTTGCATATTATTGAAAAGGTGAAGTAGACTAACTGTCTCAAGACCATATACAGTGATCCCTCGCTATATCGCGCTTCGCCTTTCGCGGCTTCACTCTATCGCGGATTTTATATGTAAGCATATTTAAATATATATCGCAGATTTTTTGCTGGTTCGCGGATTTCTGAGGACAATGGGTCTTTTAATTTCTGGTACATGCTTCCTCAGTTGGTTTGCCCAGTTGATTTCATACAAGGGACGCTATTGGCAGATGGCTGAGAAACTACCCAACTTACTTTTCTCTCTCTCTTGCACTGACTATCTGTGATCCTGATGTAGGGGGTGTGAGCAGGGGGGCTGTTCGCACACCTAGACAATACGGACGCTCGTCTAAAAATGCTGAAAGATTATCTTCACGTTGCAACCTTTTGTGCAGCTGCTTAGTGAAGCGGCATGCTGCACGGTGCTTCGCATACTTAAAAGCTCAAAGGGCACGTATTGATTTTTGACTTTGTTTTTCTCTGTCTCTCTATCTCTGTCTCTCCCTGCTCCTGACGGAGGGGGTGTGAGCTGCTGTCTTCAACAGCTTTGTCTTTTAAGTATGCGAAGCACCGCGGCACAAACAGCCCTATTGATTTGTTTGCTTTCCTCTCTGTTTCCTTTGAAGAGGAAGATATGTTTGCATTCTTTTAATTGTGAGACAGAACTGTCATCTCTGTCTTGTCATGGAGCACAGTTTAAACTTTTGAAAAAGAGACAAATGTTTGTTTGCAGTGTTTGAATAACGTTCCTGTCTCTCTACAACCTCCTGTGTTTCTGCGCAAATCTGTGACCCAAGCATGACAATATAAAAATAACCATATAAACATATGGTTTCTACTTCGCGGATTTTCTTATTTCGCGGGTGGCTCTGGAACGCAACCCCCGCGATGGAGGAGGGATTACTGTATATATTTCATATACATAGTACTGTATTAAATAAAAATAAATCATCATTAATATGAACTTCTACAATATATTTCTTAAGATTTTCCTGTCTTGCATGTGTGTGTGGGGTTATCTGATGTGTTTTGAATAAGATGTAGTACTTCATGTCTTAGAGAGTTGGAATCCACTAATAAAGTCAATAAAAATATATACATTGAAGGAAAAAAAGAAATGGAGTACTCATGAATTTCTAATGTAATGGCTGAAATAAAAATAAAAAATAAAGCTACTGGAAAGCAAAACAATATGACAAAACCAACAGTAAAACAGTAACAACAGTGAACATTAACAAGGGTCATCTTGTAGATGTTTAGTATCTTGTGTGACTTCTTTTTTCAGGCAGCACTGATTGATTGAGTGAATTTTCTTCTGAATCTGCAGGAATGGGATGTTATCACATTCCATCAGAAGAGCCTGACAGAGTTTCCAGCTGTTAGCAGAGGTCTTGTCTCTGAACTCTGCAATTCAAGGCACCCCAATGGTGCTCACTGGGGTTAAGGTTAACAAAGAAAGCAGGCCAAGGCAGAATCTTCATACTAGCATTCATCCTTAGGACATTTATGACCTAGGATGGTGCATGGCCTGGCATTGCCCGGCTGTAGGATCAGGCTGAGGTGCCTAACACAGAGAATGATAATCTCATCTCCATAATGCATCATGTTCCTTCCCATGGTTCAGTTTCGTAGATATATATATTTAGCATACTGTTCTTCTCTCCTCATGCGCTTGGATTGGCATGAATCAAGCTGAAGCATGACAACTAATAAGGACATGATGCCACTGCTGACAAGTCCATCACAGCCTCTGTCTGGCTTAAGCAAGTTGGGTGTGCCATGTAAAAGGTGTGAGCAGAAAGCCTCTGACAAGCCATCAATTTCTTACTTTGCTATCACTGCATTAGCTCAGTTGGTAGTTTCAGTAGCAGTACAAGTGGAAGCTCTGAAATGATCTCTCAAATGGGTCATTCTGGTGTATTGGTCCTGCTCAATTGACGGCAACCAATTCTTGGATGATCATATGACCTGCTGGTTTGGTGAAACCTTTCCAGAAACTGGGACACAATTTCTAGTTGTTATTTCAATTTTTTATCTACGATTTGTAGCAATACTGGCACATGACATGCCTGCCCGCAGCATGCCAATATCGTTTTTCTTTGCCTCTGGTGACACTCAAGACATTATGGCAGGCACAAACAAAGTCAGGCCTTTGTTTTGCTGAGACTAAGCTTTGAATTAAAGGTGACCATATAAAAACATTGTTCTTCTTCATTAGATCATATTGAGTAAAGATGCACTTATAAGCTTTTGTGTGTTTGGACTTTGCAATGCCTCACTGCACAAGCTGTATTGCTGGTCAGAGGGCTAAAATTAAGTAGCAACTTTTTGTGAAAGTGCCCAAGGTACATTTATAATTTTGTCATTCCAGGAAATGTTAAACGTCTTGTTTCCACCAGTATATAAAAAGGAAAAGAAACAAGTCATCTGTTTATGAAGTCCTCCCTCTCCCGACTCTGGCGCCCGGAGTGGTGACTTTTATAGCCCACTCGGAAGTGCTGCAGGTGCTCGTTGACCTACTTCCGGCTTATAATTTTACAGTTTTAAAACCTTTACCTGGTTTATACATAATAAAATATCTAACTTCCACATTATGTGAAAGACGTTCCTTGTCTACAGATGCAGACACAGATTCACAGTTGCAACAGATGATACAGTGCTTTAAGGAAGAATTACCCATTCATTAATTCCTTCATTCATTCATTCATTTATTCTTTTTTCCAAGGTCACTTATTCCAGTAAAGGTTTGGAAAGTACATCAAGTACAAGACAGGAAACAACGGACAAGATGCTAGTCCATTAGTGGGCACACCCATATAAAGCCAATTTAGAGACAACTTAACATGTACATTTTTGGGATTTTGGGAAAAAAACTGGGCTACCCAGAGAGAACTCATTAAGTAAGAACAAAAGGGAAGTGGTGTAAAATAAGTTAATGAGTAAAGTGTATCTTTTTTGAGTTCTGGTTATGCTCATTTCACCACAGGATTTCTGTCTCCTGTAGGTAGTGAGAAGTCAAGCAATATGACACCTTTTATTGGCTAACTAAAAAGATTACAATATGCAAACTTTCAAGGCAACTCAGGCCCCTTCTTCAGGCAGGATGAAATATAGAGACTGGAATTCCCTGTGTTTATATGGACACTAGGGTAGGTACAGCATTGGAAAACCTTTAAGTGAGACATCTTAGATATAATAAATTAATAGACCTCTCTAGGCTAAGATTCATTTAGCAAGAGAGGAGAACAATATATGGTCAAGATCTGTAGCTGAACGTTTTACAACTTCGGCATCTTTCTAAGACAAAATGCTGTCATATTGTAAAATAATTTTTAAAAATGAACAAAGTTACAAGCATTAGCTAAAATTTCCCTCAAGATGCTATGAGCATCTGATGAGATCCAGTGCCTCAGAAGTGTGAATCAGTGAGAAGATTCAGAAGAACAGACAAATAAACAAAAGGTGAAGGCCACTGTAATTATGACTGAAATCTTAACATCATCCAGATTAATGATTTTGCAGCATGAGAGCATTCTCCGTACCTTTAAAAACAAAGTTAAGAAAATATATGTAAAACAAAATTATTTCAGTATTGACAGTGTTTTTCACATTCTCATACTGCAGTCCTAAAATGAAAAATGCAATTGTGTTAAATCATGAGCTTCAGAGGGCTTGACATCATTTATACACATTTAATCATTTTGTCTACTGTGTTGTGGCTGAGGTACAAAAAGCTACTGAGAAGTCATGTTGTGATATGTGCTAAATGTCTCTAACCTCTTGTAGAACCTCTTTTTTATTTATTTTTTAAAGATTTTATCACTGAACACAACAGAGTTCATTACTTGATGCCAGTCATTGAAAAAAGTCTCCACAAGCAATCTGTCTTACCAGAAAATCGAAGGACCTCATGGTAACTGGGAGTGACTACCAAAAAGAAGCTCTGGTTGTGTGGCAAACCATTCACCACAGCTGAATACACTGGCAAAGGAGTGAAGGTCAGACTAATGATTAAAGAGAATCATGTAGTGGTGGTTAAGCCTTTCTGTTCACTAGGTATGGGTGCATGAGCATTTATGTCATCCAGTTATAGGACAGGAAGTTGAACTTACAGTTTAAAGGTGTGGGGAAAAGCAGTTTAGGTACATGGGAGGCATGGTTTTCGGTCTGTACCATTTAACAAATTGATTTGGTTTCCAATAATGCTCATTGATTTTAACCACAAATACAACACCAAATGACATGCAAACCAAATGCTGACTGTTATCTGAGGCTTACAACACAGAGGCATCAACATTTAAATCATATTCACCCTACTTGTGTTTTTCTCTAAGGCTCCAGGATGGTTTGAATAGCCTTTGATTCATTTTAACAGGAAATCACTGTTTCAGCTCTCTTGTGCGTGCATTTGGGGAATGACTCCACTTCAGACATAATAGTATTGGAGTATTGCACCCTCCACACATCCTTCTGCTGATACCAGCATAGGAAAGACATCCCCACCCATAATTACAACAGCGCAAGTGAGCAGAGAGCTGAGGAGACTTCGTGCCAGCAAAGCAGCGGGTCCAGATGGAGTATCGCCACGACTGCTGAAGGTCTGTGCATCGGAGCTGGGGGGTCCTCTACAGCGCATCTTCAACCTGAGCCTGGAACAGGGGGAGAGTCCCGAGGCTTTGGAAAACATCTTGTATCACCCCAGTACCAAAGGTATCACGTCCTAGTGAGCTGAATGACTTTCGGCCTGTTGCTCTGACATCACATGTGATGAAGACCATGGGGAGGCTGCTGCTTCACCACCTTAGGCCACAGGTTCAACACGCCCTTGACCCTCTGCAGTTTGCATATCAGGAGAAGGTGGGAGCGGAGGATGCCATCATCTACATGCTACACCGATCCCTCTCTCACTTGGACAGAGGCAGTGGTGCTGTAAGAATTATGTTTCTAGACTTCTCTAGTGCCTTCAACACAATCCAACCTCTGTTCCTTAGGGACAAGCTGACAGAGATGGGATTAGATTCATTCCTAGTGGCATGGATCGTGGACTATCTTAAAGACAGACCTCAGTATGTGCGTCTTGGGAACTGCACGTCTGACATTGTAGTCAGCAACACAGGAGCGCCACAGGGGACTGTACTTTCTCCGGTCCTGTTCAGCCTATATACATCAGACTTCCAATACAACTCGGAGTCCTGCCACGTGCAAAAGTTCGCTGATGACACTGCAATCGTGGGCTGCATCAGGAATGGGCTGGAGGAGGAGTATAGGGACCTAATCAATGACTTTGTTAAATGGTGCGACTCAAACCACCTACACCTGAACCACCAGCAAAACCAAGGAGACTGGTGGTGGATTTTAGGAGGCCCAGACCCCTCATGGACCCCGTGATCATCAAAGGTGACTGTGTGCAGATGGTGAGACCTATAAATATCTGGGAGTGCAGCTGGATGATAAAATTAGACTGGACTGCCAATACTGATGCGCTGTGCAAGAAAGGACAGAGCCGGTTATACTACCTTAGAAGGCTGGCGTCCTTCAACCTCTGCAATAAGATGCTGCAGATGTTCTATCAGACAGTTGTGGCGAGCACCCTCTTCTACGCAGTGGTGTGCTGGGGAGGCAGCATTAAGAGGAAAGACGCCTCACGCCTGGACAAACTGGTGAGGAAGGCAAGCTCTATTGTTGGCATGGAGCTAGACAGTTTAACATCTGTGGCAGAGCGAAGGGAGCTCAGCAGGCTCCTATCAATTATGGAGAATCCACTGCATCTAGTAATCTAGTAAACATTATTAGCCAAACTTGCCGCCAAACTGTAACTACAAAACATGAGAAATAAACTGTAGAGACAAGTCAACACTCCCTATTTAACAGCAGTGCTTGAAGTGGGCCAATACTCAGCAGAATGCAATAACGGCACCTTTTCCAATTTCAACATAACGTTCCAATACCTTTTGTTAGTGTGGAACTTATAATGCTTATCAATATGGATAGTTATTTTTATTATAACTTTTGCTTTATTTGTTTTTAATTTTACCTATGTGGCCTTTATTTTACATTTTTACATCACCTTTTTAGCTGTACTGAGCCGATTCATTCCTGTATTTGCAAATGTGGCCCTTTCAAGAGGAACCATACTTAGGATAACTCTGAGAGATGAAGCTGTTAACTGGGTTGTTCTGTGGTCTCAGTGGTTTGTTGGTTCAAAACAAAACATTGTATTATGTAGATAGACAGGATTTCCGCCAATTGTCCGATACAGAGTAATTAATCGGTTCTCTAATTGACAAATCTAAAAAATTTTGAACCATATGTCTCCTGTAATTTTTATTTTTACAGAGCTAAGCCATCAGTAAAGTCATGTATGATGCAAAGGGAGGTAGAACCTTTAAATATGATTCCCCATTCTCCATACTGGCACCTTTCTTAGCATACCAGTGAGTACTGCCACCTCTTCAGTAATCTTCACAGGGACAACTCTGCTGTACAATCAACTGTAAATGTATAGAAACAATTGAAGGTTCACTCTTTCTTAGCACACTGATGAGTATCTGCACCTCTTTGTGAATCTTCACAGGGAACCCGCCAGACATTTGATCAAATGTTATTGTATCACCTTAAAATAGAGTACTGCAAGTAATTAGTTCCACTTCGAGCACTGTTTAAGAATCAGAGAGCATACAAATCTACTGTATAGCTGACCACAAAACAAAACAATAATTAATTCCTTATTTCTTTAGTCTTACAATAACACACATCTACACAACTCTGGATAAAATGTGAAATTTTCATTTTCTTTTTATCATTCTTTTCATCATTATAAGGTTAAACTTTTTAAGAATCATTCCATAGGTTCCAAATGCTTGTACAGTACATTTTCATTGTAAAGATATAGCCATCAGATTATTCATTCAATAACATTGAATTTTTAGCAGGTAGATCCAGGACTTTCAACACCAGGCTATTATAAGACAACCTTTAAGAGACTATGAAATATAACACCCATCCATCCATTCATTAGCTTGACCATCCACTTCAAGGTTGTGGGAAGCCAGTAGCTACCCCAGCAGTATATTTGCTTCTGATATTTTAAAAAAAGCTCTTATCAAATAGTCTTTATGGAAAATACTCACTCTCCTGAGTCATCTTTGTCACTTTTTCCATATTGATCCCTTAGGGTCCTTGCAAGGAAGAAGATTACAGCAGAGGCAACAAGCAGGAATCCAGCTACTGACGCAATTGCGATACCCACTACTAAAGGTTCAGAGACGTATTCTTCACAGTGCTCTCCACGGTACCACCAGTTCTCACCTACTCGACACCTATGTAGACAAAACAGAGGGCGGAGTTAATCTATGAATCAACAGCAAGTTCAGAAAGTGGAAAATAAAATAATGTGATAATTTTGTTGCTTCTATAAATATATCCAGTCTCATCATTTTTTGGTTTTACCTACAAGCTTTACTTGACTTCCACTAATTAATGTAAGGACTCATATTCATAATTATCTAATATATAAATCTCAAAATCTGTGTCTGTGTATATATGTCCTCGCCTCGAATGACGTTAACACGTTGCGTAGCGTCATTTACCCAGCAGGAAACATGGCACCTAAGCAGCACAAACGCTCAAAAGTTTGGTTATACTTTACAAGAAAGGATGACAACAGGGCAACTTGCAATACTTGCAAAGTAGATATTTCATCAAAGGGAGGAAACACTACGAATATGCAAAAGCATTTGCTCACAAAACACGCGATAACCTTAAATGAATGTCGTGTTTTTGATCCGCTCCGGACTAGTGAATCTCAACCCAGCAGCAGCGGTAACGTTTGCACGTCCTCTCCCGTTAATACGGCAGGTAACTAATCAACTAACATTGCATATTATGTTAGCGCGATTTGCCTTATTGCAAAACCTGCTATTACTTGCATTGCATTTAGATGACCATGATGAGAGAGACAGACAGAGTCTGGCTGTCTCAATGCTGGCAGTTCTCGCTGCAGTCTACCGGTAGCTTCTCCTTTCACAGAGGCGGGGAAAAGTAAAATGACACAGGCCAGGTAGACGAATGTCACCGAGCAGTGACTAAGTTTGTGGTAAAAGGCTTGCATCCATTTGCCACAGTAGATGCCCCCGATTTTCGGTAAGTGAATGTGTTTAATTGTAGGCTAAGTCAGAGAATGTCAAAGTTGCATGTTCTCCTCTTACCAGATGTTTCATCCGTTTCCATTTATATATCTTTTAGAGAAATGACAAAGACTCTGAACCCTAAGTACAAAGCCCCAAACAGAGACAGTTTAACCAACCACTTGATCCCTGTTTGGTATGTGGTCGAAAAGGCAAATCTGATTTCTGAGCTGAAACATGTGCTCAAGGCAGCCATCACTGCAGATGGATGGACAAGTTTTAGTCAAGATCATTACCTCACTAAACGCTGCATTATGTCAGGAATGGCTCAAGAAAAAGTCCACAAAACCAAACCAGTGTACCAGGCACAGACAGGGACAGCTGTAGCAGAGGAGATTGATGAGATCTTGGAGGAATATGGTATCAAAGACAAGGTTGTGGCAGCCACTGTTGATAATGCGGCCAACATGGATGTAGCTGTCAAAAAGCTACAAATTCTCAAGTTTCCATGCTTTGCACACACCCTGAACCTTGGAGCTCAGAAGCTCTACAACTGTCCTGCCATTTCCAACTGGGTGGCAAGAATTCGCTCTGTGATTGTATGGATGAAGAGGTCCCACATGGCAAAAGTGGTCCTGAAGGAGAAGCAAGAATTGCTCAGTAAGCATAGTAAATAGTTTTTTAAGATTGTGTACATGTAAATCATTAGATCATGATCAAATTAAATTCATAAACTAAGATAAGGAATATTACATTAGCATTTAAGTTGTGGATGTGTTACCCCTCAGAGCTGCCCAAGCATATGCTCCTCCTAGATGTAAAGACCAGATGGAACTCTCTGCATTTGATGATGGAGAGATTCTGTGAGCAGTTTCCTGCCATCCAGGCTGCAGCCATTGATCCACGGTTAAGAAAGTCCATGGAAAAGAAAAGGTGAGTAGTATTGAAAAATAATGATAATATGGCTTAACTTGGACTCAGGTTTTATTTTTGTTTGTTTTATGCATATCTGTTGTATTTTTGTTTTGTTGATATTGCAGACTGGCTAAAATGGCAATGATGACTTAAGAAAAGCAGATAAGTTTGTGCTGCTCATGCGGAAGCACTACACCTCCACACTAGCAGTCTCCAGCGACAAAAGTCGACCTGTGGTGAGATTTTGCCCATCCTGCAAAAGCTACAGAAACACTACACCGTACAAGAAGATGACTCTGCCTTCACAAGGAGCATAAAGGAGAACATTTGGAAAGATCTTTCCAAACGATACCAGGTACAATTGATGATTTATTTATCATAAATAAAATGACAGTTATAAATACTTAAGGATAGTCATGATGTCACATTTTCCTCCCTTTAAAAATTTAAACACGCTGATATCCAGAGATTCCTGGAGGAGGCCACCATCTTGGACCCCCGATTTAAATCCAAAGTGGATAAGGATGAAGTCTGGGACAGGATCAGGGAAGCAGCAATTGCAGCAAACACAGAGGCAGGAGCAGATGAGGTATTTCAATATGACAGTGTCTTTCATTGTAGCACATTTCCATTGTGAGAGTGAGACCTTTCATCTATGGATCTGTGGTACTTAGTTTGATTTGTTTGTTTATTTGTCACTTTCTACTCAAGCACCTGGAGCAAGGAGACACACAGGGAGAGTTTTTTTCGAAGATGAAGATGAGGATGAAGAAGACTATGTAAGTTTAGCTCATTGTGATGATAATTTAGATGTCATGGATTGTTCATTTTTTGCTTAATTTTTTATTATGTCCATTTCATTTCAGGCACCACCAGTAAAGCAAAAAAAAATGGCCTTGGAGGAACTCTTTGAAGAGGAGGACAATGAGCTGCAGTCATTCCAACAACGGCAGCCCGTTCTTTCCCTGGCCCATGGAGTGGATCAGGAGATCCAGCTGTATAGAAGCCTAACCCCCATCCCCTGCAAGGATAACGCCACCCTATGGTGGTGGAGCAAGAGAGAGACTCTGCCCCTGCTGTCAGGACTGGCTGAAAGCTTTCTGTGTGTGCAGGCATCCTCCACCCCATCTGAGAGGGTGTTCTCCACAGCTTGAGAGACCATTAAGACCAGAAAGATCGCTTATCCTTCCTGAAAAAGCAGATATGCTTATATTTCTGCAAAAGAATTGTTAATTCTCCATAGTTGATGGTTGCAGAATTGCACAGTGCACAGTTCCATTGGACTTGAGTTGATTGTATTTGTTGCTGGCTGATGTAGTTTATTTTTGAGTGCTCAGCTCATATATACTTTTAAAAAGGAGAGTGTAAATGTTACTGGACATTCTTGTGTAATTGCCACAGAATAATTTATGTTATACTTTGTTATTGCTACAGAAGAATATTTATTTTATTATTATTTTACATTTACAAATTTTTTTCTGGGGACCCCGTGGCACCCCATCGAGGAGCCGTAGGCTGTGGATCTCTTAAGATCTCACTGTTGGGTTTGTAAGGTCATGCTACTCCTAAATTTCTATTGTTCAAAGATAAGATATAAAACAAAGTTCTAAGCTAATCGACCTGTGTGTTCTCCTTTTTTAAAAATAAGAATCGATAGAGAATCGATAAAGAATCGAATTGTTAAACAGAATCGAAAATGGAATCGGAATCGTGAAAATCTTATCAATTCCCATCCCTATATATATATATACATATATATATATATATATATATATATATATACTAATAAAAGGCAAAGCCCTCACTGACTGACTGACTGACTGACTCACTCATCACTAATTCTCCAACTTCCCGTGTAGGTAGAAGTCTGAAATTTGGCAGGCTCATTCCTTACAGCTTACTTACAAAAGTTAGGCAGGTTTTATTTCGAAATTCTACGCGTAATGGTCATAACTGGAACCTGTTTGACTGACTCACTCATCACTAATTCTCCAACTTCCGTGTAGGTAGAAGTCTGAAATTTGGCAGGCTCATTCCTTACAGCTTACTTTCAAAAGTTAGGCAGGTTTTATTTCGAAATTCTACGCGTAATGGTCATAACTGGAACCTGTTTGACTGACTCATTCATCACTAATTCTCCAACTTCCGTGTAGGTAGAAGTCTGAAATTTGGCAGCTCATTCCTTACAGCTTACTTACAAAAGTTAGGCAGGTTTTATTTCGAAATTCTACGCGTAATGGTCATAACTGGAACCTGTTTGACTGACTCACTCATCACTAATTCTCCAACTTCCCGTGTAGGTAGAAGTCTGAAATTTGGCAGGCTCATTCCTTACAGCTTACTTTCAAAAGTTAGGCAGGTTTTATTTCGAAATTCTACGCGTAATGGTCATAACTGGAACCTGTTTGACTGACTCATTCATCACTAATTCTCCAACTTCCCGTGTAGGTAGAAGGCTGAAATTTGGCAGGATCATTCCTTACTGCTTACTTACAAAAGGTAGGCAGGTTTCATTTCGAAATTCTACTTGTAATGGTCATAACTGGAACCTGTTTTTTGTCCATATACTCTAATGGAGGAGGCGGAGTCACGTATCGCGTCATCACGTATTACGCCTCCTACGTAATCACGTGAACTGAAAACGAGGAAGAGATTTACAGCACAAGTCAAACGCGGGAATGAAGGTAAATGACGTTAATTGTTGACTGTCTTTTAATACTGTGTACTTGTTGAGTGTCTTTTAATACTGTGTAAGCATACATATTAACACATGTGCAATTAAACGTGTGCATTTACGAGGTGATTTCTCAGGCTTAAAAGCTCGCCTTTTATTAAAAAGGTAAATGCAAACTCTTTTCATTCTGAAGGGCACAAACCACGTTAGATTTCAGCCGTTAAACGCGCAAAAATGTCAGTACACCAGAGAAATAAGCGCAACATATTATCAGTTGTATTGTATGCTTACAATACATATAGAAATGTGTTAATCGTTAACTAATATTATGGGATGGTGTTTTTCGACTCGCGCTTTGATTTAAACGATTGCATGTCTTGGTGGGTTTGCGTAGCTTATTGTCAATATCTTTACAGCTCTTTTTAAGACTTAATTTAAAAAGGTTTTCTTTTCTTCTTAATAAAAATTTAAAAGCAGTACTTCGCCGGTGAGAAGCGCTCACTTCACTCCCTTACGGGAATCGAACCTCGGACATCAGCGCTAGAGGCTAAGCCCCTAAAATTGCGCCACGGCGTGTGGTTCGTTTATTTGACAGCATGTAGATCGGGGTAATTACATTCACGGCATTCGTAGTCTGATTCACAATCTGATTGTATGGGTGGTTACCTACCAGGTAACGCTTATGATTAGCCAGCAAGTCATCTCGAAGTGATCACTCGAGTGAACGCAGCTTCACAAAAAAACAGATCCTTAACAAACTGTTATTGGTATATTTTCCCTCAATTTTAAAAGGTTTTCTTTTCTTCTTAATAAAAATTTAAAAGCAGTACTTCGCCGGTGCGAAGCGCGGGGATTTGAGCGACTGACGCATACAGACATATTCATGAGTGCAGGTACTTCGGAAAGAAAGCACCGTGTAAACCTAAACTTTAAATTAAGTTCATAGACCTACAAAAGTTTGCTATTGATTTGAGGAAAGATTGCTTTTCTCATGTACAACTATACGTTGCATTCTTAACAGTAAGCTTGCACAGCTTGGTCATATTACAACCTGAGTGCTGAACTGACAACGTCGTATACAAACAGAACTATAACAATCGTA